>NW_026442166.1:0-17500 GCF_026898425.1 Galleria mellonella | reverse complement strand
GTGTACTGCCTCAAGAAGATGGGTCTGCAGGTGTGCTTGCTCACAGGGGACAATCGGAAAACAGCTGTTGCAATTGCGAGACAGGTAAACTGCCATTCATCATTATATCAGCCTTTAACTGTCCACTGCTGGACATAAGTCTTTCCCATAAAGGGAGTTTTGCCAGTACTTGCCACGCTTGGCAGGCGGGTTGGTAACTGTAGTTAGATTATGGAATGAGCTCCCTGCCGAGGTTTTCCCAAGAGACTACAGCATAGAGTTCTTCAAAAGGGGGGTAAAGAGGTTTCTTCAGGTTCGGCAACGCGCGCGTAATACCTCTGGTATTGCAGGCGTTCATAGGCTACGGTAACCGCTTACCAGCAGGTGGGCCGTATGCTTGTTTGCCACCTCAGTGATATAAAAAAAAAGTTAGACTTTGGTGATGTTTTAAGAGGGATGCTGCTGCCCATCCCTCGTCCTCCCTTAGTCGCCTCTTACGACAGCCACGGGAAAGGAAGGGGTGGCCTATTCTATAGGCCGGAACCACACGACCAATACTATTTTATTACTATTGGATTAGAACTTAGAAACCATAGTAGCTTGGTTATAAAGTCGTTGAGACAACTGCTTTGCGTCAGAAACACGAATGGGACATGAGTAGCCAAGCAAACGACTTTTGTTTAAAGTGTTCCTCTAGTTGTCCTTTATACTGTGATGTTATTTTAACTTGTAGGTGGGGATAAACAAAGTGTACGCAGAAGTGCTGCCCTCACACAAGGTGGCCAAAATAAAGAAGCTCCAGGAACAGGGACAGAAGGTGGCGATGGTGAGTTATATTAATAAATTGTTAAATTATTAAATTGTATTCTACGGTAGGAGGAATGCTTAGGATAACTTTTTTTATACAACTTAGAATGGCAAACAAGCTGACGGCCCACCTGATGGAAAGTGGTAACCGTCGCCTATAGACATGAGCAGTACCATGGACATAACAGAGTATACTGTTTCGCCCATAATACCCCCCATGCGTTGCCATTCTTGAGGACTCAGGTGTTATTCCTCTGTACCCAGTAAATTCACGCTATATCGCACCCTTCAAACCGAAACACAGCCATGCAAACAACTGCTTCACGGTAAAAACACGAACGGGACAGAGGTACCCAAGCAAACAACTTTTGTACAAAGTCTCACTCTGGTAAACGTATTATCATTAGTTAGAACGGGAGAGATGTTATAGTCTTATGGAACCTGAAAAGCTATATATATATATATATATATATATATATATATATATATATATATATATATATATATATATATATATATATATATATATATAGCTTTTCACTACTTATTGCTATTTCTGTCTTCCCCTTCCCTTTTCTCCCTCTTCCTCTTTCTCCTCTCACTCCCGTCTCTCTTTCCCTTTATCTCCTATAAAAAAAAAGCTCATGTCTATAGGCGACGGTTACCACTTTCCATCAGGTGGGCCGTCAGCTTGTTTGCCATTCTAAGTTGTATAAAAAAAAATCTCTCTCCCCTTCCTCTCATCCCCCCCCCCCCCTAATTCGCTATCTGTGCCCAATAGTTTTCATGTTTTCGACTTGATTATTGCTACTCAATATTATCTAAGCGTTATACATATGGCGAATCTCCTATCATGTGCTGTTACACTCCTTCTCTTTTAATAGCAATATATTATGTCGCAGCGTCACGTCTTTACACTTATTGGCTCTCTATTTGTCATATTTACCATGTTTTTGAATGAATAAATGTTTATTTTCAAGAAATATGGTAAGTATATAGGTATACCATAGGTATAAGTCCATGTATTTTCCCATAATTAGGCATGCAAACTTAAAAAAAATATATTAAATTATTTAAATTCTAATAAAACATAATATTCTATGAAAAAAAAATATTTTTTACATTCTAAATTCATTTCTTGATTAATAATTTAGGAAATAAACTTTTTGAAAATTTTCTAAATCAGTTTATAAATAGATGCAGTTGTAAAATAATAAACATGAAAAAATGTAACCGAATTGAAAATCTCCTTTTTCAAGTCGGTCAAAAATGGCTCACACTTGACTGTTATGTGTGTGTCCCCTATATTTCGTTATCTAGTTTCTCATGAGTCCTAGTTGAAGAATCAGCGATTAATATGAGTGATCACACGGCCACAGGTGGGCGACGGCGTGAACGACAGCCCGGCGCTGGCGGGCGCGGACGTGGGCATCGCCATCGCCAGCGGCACCGACGTCGCCGTCGAGGCCGCCGACCTCGTGCTCATGCGGGTAACCAAACCACCGAGTTCAATATTCATACCACGGACATATCATACTCTCATTTTTTTTATTTTTGTTTTTTATACCACTTAGAATGGCAAACAAGCTGACGGCCCTTCTGATGGAAAGTGATAACCGTCGCCTATAGACATGAGCAGTACCATGGACATAACAGAGTATACTGTTTCGCCCCTGATACCTCCCATGCGTTGCCATTCCTGAGGACTCAGGTGTTGTGACCCTTCAAACCGAAACACAGCCATGCAAACACAACTGCTTCACGGTAGAAACATGAATGGGATAGAGGTACCCAAGCAAACGACTTTTGTACAAAGTCTCCCTCTGGTATATAAAGTAAAACGGGAACTTTTATACTTTGTTAAATAATAAAGTGTACTCATATAGGTAGACTCGGTATGAATATATTTAGCACATATCACATACCAGAAGGAGACTGTGTATGCGTGCGTGCGTGCGTGCGTGCGTGCGTTGAATAAATTTTATAATTTTTATGAACGAAACTGTTAAAGTCCTGCACAATAATCAAAAGGCGAACAGTTGGTTATATGTGGGCTGAAACCGTTTGTACGATGACCCCTGCAGAACGACCTGCTGGACGTGGTGGCGTGCCTGCAGCTGTCCCGCAGCACGGTGCGGCGCGTGCGGCTGAACTTCGTGTTCGCGTCCGTCTACAACCTGCTCGGCATCCCGCTCGCCAGCGGCGCGCTGGCCGCGTTTGGCTTGCAGCTGCAGGTGAGCACTGACCACGTGGACACCTTCACTTGTACCACTCTGTAATGTCCTTCAAACTGGAACACAGCGCACCAGTCACTTGCCTTGTAACAGTATTTACAAACCAGGGACCCATGCACCTTTGCACAAACTTGCACGTTCTTCCTCTAGTAAGTCACTTTAACTCGATGCTTTTTAAACTATATTATTATTATTATATATCCCTTCACACTCATCTACGCGCTATAGTGGATCTTTTACCGTCCATGCTGCTAGATTGTGGTATTCTCTTTCCATATCTGTCCGTCAGAGTCAATCCCTAAATATTTTTAAGAGTAGACTTAAAGAGCATCTTCTATCTCTATGAACATATATTTATTTATCTATAGATGTAGGTATGTATTTATGTATATGTATTTGTACGATTAAATATAATATAATTAATTTAATTTTGCCTGTTTAAAAATTGTCACAATACTGTACACTGCTGTATCCGCGGACATTGATGCTCCTTTCCACTTTGGGTGTTGCTGGAAGAAAACTCTATCAGAGTTAAGCTCGCCTTTGTACGTTTGATTACCTCTCGTCTTATTTTTAAAACTAGTGTGTACAATAAAGAATTAAATAAAAATTATTTCAGCCGGTAACTATGCGCTGCTGGACATAAGTCTTCCTCATGAGGGCAGTTTTGCCAGTAATTGCCACGCTTGGCAGGCGGTTTGACAACCGCAGTTAGACTTTGGAGATGTTTTAAAAGGGACGCTGCTGCCCATTTCTCGCCCTCCTTTAATTGCCACTTATGATACCTAACGAGAAAAGGAAGGGGTGGCCTATTCTATGCCGGAGCACACACGGCGACTATATTGTTTTATAGGAAACGAGACAGCAAACAATAATAAAAGACATACTAGAGTAAATTTTGAAAAAATTGTTTCCAAAATTAGCCTATTCAAGTATCAAACCCGATAAGTACTTCTTTTATACATAGCAGCGTACGACCATGTCACGTCTTCTTTACCGTCATCGTCTCTCATCTGTCCTTCAATACTTAAGTAAACGTATCCAATTTGAAAGTCTAATGCTTGTGCTAATGTACATATATACTAAGAAATCGAATAGTTTTGTCCAGTTTCCTTATGAAGATGGGTGTACCACAGGGCACGATACTAGGTCCTTTTTACATTTTTTTTTATACAAATTTTTAGATTATATAGATAGATTGTCTCCATTGAAATGCTTCGAGAAAAACGAGTCAACTTTTTCATACACTTTTGCGTGATAAATAGTTATAAGTGATTCTTTTATAACTTCTATATTTCTATTTTGTCTTCTAATTTTTGCATCTTTTTAATGCGTAAATACTCATTTTAATTATTAAATAATACGTCAAGATATATTTTATGCGTAAGTATATACAATACTAATAAAAAAACGAGACAGCTAATTTGACAATTAGCTGACAAAAAGTTAACGTGTTTTTTGAGGCTTGATGCTCTATCTATTTAATATAAGACCATTATAAAAATATGCGTAAAATAGCTGAACTGTCTGCGAACATTATGTAACGTTCCTATGTTTATAATATGCAGACAATTATTGTATGTGAGTTTGTGTTTATTTTCCAGCCGTGGATGGCGTCGGCGGCGATGGCAATGAGCTCTGTGTCAGTCGTGTGCTCCAGTTTGTTACTTAAAACGTAAGTCTTTCAAAAAAAGCGTTCACGCTCACTTTTTATCTTTATCCGAGCAGTAAGTGCTTTATATTATTCCCAATTTCGTGTATAATATAGTATATATCATATATGTCTAAGTATATTTGTTATTCATATATATTTATTCGTTTATATATTATGTAATTTTAGTATGTATGTATATCAGTGATTGGTAGTACCTCATTCGAGTATTCTGACACATCCCTATGGTTGACTGGGAGAGAATTCTTTTAGCGTTAAGTCCGCCATGCACACATATTTGTACTAATGAATAAATAAAAATAAATAAGTACATACATATTTTCTCATGCAAACTTCTTCGAAATTAGTCGAAAGAACGAAATAACGTTACCCCAATTTCGGACATAGACTACTTGTATATTGTGGATAATTAAAGATATTAAAACACAAAAAAATCAAGTTCAATTGTGACAGAGCTAAAAATTGCTCAACCGATTTAAATAAAGTTTCAATGCGACCAATCTCTTAGTAAGTATTATAGATAAAAATATATACCAGAGATACCAGATTGAGACTTTGTACAAAAGTCGATTGCTTGGGTACCTCTGTCCTATTCGTGTTTCAACTGTGAAGCAGTTGTGTTTGCATGGCTGTGTTTCGGTTTGAATGGTGGGATATGACGTGAATTTACTGGGTACAGAGGAATAACATCCGAGTCCTCAGGAGTGGCAACGCATGGGGGTTATCATGGGCGAAACAGTACTCTGTTATGTCCTACTGCTCATGTGTATAGGCGACGGTTATCACTCTCCATCAGGTGGACCGTCAGCTTGTTTGCCATTCTAAGTTGTATAAAAAAAAAATTCGTATTTTAAATAGAAAAAAAAAGAATTTTTCAAATCCTTTTATAACTAATAGAGTTGTGAGGTAATAAATACAAAAAAAATACAAATAAATCGAGAATCACTTTCTTTTTGAAGTTGGTAGACAATAATATGTTTTATATATGGTATGGTTATACATACTGCAGTGGCCAATACTGCATAGTGGAGGAACACATTCAGCAGGATGATTGGACGTGATCGAATCGGCATCACTTCGAATAATCGTCGAATGGACGTTACCTTCATCCGCATCATCATACCAGCCTTTAACTGTCCACTGCTGAACATAAGCCTCCCCCATGGGAAGTCTCGCCAGTAGCTAAAGCTTGTCAGGCAGATTGGCAACCGCAGTTAGGCTTTAGAGATGTTTTAAGAGGGACGTTGCCCATCCCTCGCCCTCCCTTAGTCGCCTTTTATGACACCTACTGGAAAGGAAGTGGTGGACTATTCTATGCCGGGACCACACGGCCAAATATATCCAATAACATTTATTTCTTATTTTTAGCTTCAAAAAACAAACAGCGGAACAACTCCGGACCCCGGAGTACCTCCAATCCATCCACCTGGAGGACCTGGACTCTGTGTCGGTCCACAGGGGCCTCGACGAGAGGATAGAGCCGATCGACCGCGGCGCCTCCCCGCTCACCAAGTACGCATTTCGATACCTCTTCTATTCTTCTAACCTAGTGATTTCAAAGAGCTTGTAAACGAGTTAATACAGATTGTTTATATCTTATTCTATTGGTATGCTGTCTCTTTCTTTCAAATCAAGAATGCAGCAAAAGAAAGAGATGTAACATTCAGTTAGTGTGCTATGTCTCTTTCAAATAAACGCAACTAAAATAATAGTTAATGAAACAGTCTTTATATTATTATTTATGCCATTAACTGCCCACTGTTGGACATAAGCCTAATGAGGATAGGGGGAGCCAGTAGTTGCCACGCTTGGCAAGTGGGTTGGCAACCGCAGTTAGACTTTTAGAGATATAAAGAATGATAGTTTTAATTCAAGGTTAATAAACAATATCTTACATTATTTGTCATACATGCTCATACATCCCATGCTGGCTGCTTTACTTTGCGAAAATCACTCACAACTCTTTCTCCTCTACTGTAGAAAGAAGAGAGACTCGTGGCAATCGGCCCTGATAAAGGTCTAGTCGGTTTTGGTGTGTAGTTTTTTTTTTTTTTACTTTTGCGTGTTTTGGGTACGTCCGCCGGTGGCATGATGACGCAGACGGCCGACTTCCTGAAGTGTAGTGTAATTTTGATATTTATTTATTTATTTATTAAGGAACACCAACAGCATATTGCATTATAACATATAGGTATAACAATATCTTCATGTAACACATGAAGGAAAGAAAGGAAATTGTTGGTTTAAATATTTTGTTTTTTTTTTTTTTTTTGTTGATTATATATATATATATATATATATATAAATAAATATAGATATATAATATATATATAAAATATATATATAAAATATATATATAAAATATATATATAAATATTAGTGGGAATATAATATATATATATATATATATATATATATATATATACACACAGTTGTCATTGCATTTTGAGTTTTATTGTTTCATTTGTTTTTCGTTTGTAATTTGTGATGCTTGTATAGGAATAATCAGTATCATTCTATAAATCATATCAATCTATAGATCTATCTATATAAACGTTACTTTAGAATAGAAATCAAATTGATTATTCGTGAAATAAAAATGAAGCATTTACTTAAAAGAAATAAATAAATAAATATAAGTAATTGAAAACAGGAAATAAAAAAGTAAATCAAATAATTATTTCAAAGTTACACGTGTAATAAAACAGTGAGGCTGTGAATCGAATGCTTGTGCTTAAACGATATATAAAATCTAATAGATTTAAAAAATCAATTGATTCAGTGTTCTTAATGATGAACTTAATTTTTTTTAAAGACTGTATATAATCCGAGAAGAACGTAGAACAAGTTACATAGAAGGAATAATAAAATAAAAACTGTAAATCATATGGTTGCTCGCTTTTATGCAAATATAATTTGTCCACACACAGCTGATGTCATTGCATTTTGAGTTTTGTTTTGCATTGTTTCATTTGTTTTGTCGTTTGTTTTTTTTTTTTTTCATTTTTTGTTTGATACTATACCGCTTGTATAGGAATTGAAGTCAGTTTGATCATTCTATAAATCATCGTCATTCTATAGATCGTCTTTAATCAAATCATAAAAAAAATCTTTAATATTGAATAGGAAATCAAATTGGTTATTCGTGAAATAAAAATGAAGCATTTACTTAAAAGAAATAAATAAATAAATTATAAGTAATTGAAAACAGGAAATAAAAAAAGTAAATCAAATAATTATTTCAAAGTTACACGTGTAATAAAACAGTGAGGCTGTGAATCGAATGCTTGTGCTTAATTCAGCGATTGTGAAATATAAAATTATAATAGATTTAAGCATTTATTTTCAATTGATTCATGTTCTTCATTATAGTCACAATTGTTAATTCATACTTAATAAAAAGTTTGGTCGTTATAAAGAGTCTTAAACAGTCTTCATTGTATATAATCCTACAAGTCGGTCAAGCTAAGAACATAGGAATTACATAGAAGGAATAATAAAATAAAACACTGTTCAATGCAAACCAGTCTGTTCTTCATTTATTCTGACACAATTTAATCCTTATATAAAGATTTGAATGCCCGTATCAAATGGCTACATCATTGCCAGTGTTGACCACAGTTTTTCTCCATTCTATCATAAGCCTTTTCAAGGTAATGAAGAGAAAACCTTCTGATGTTGAGCTAAGGTTTTCTCTGTTATGCAACCCTTGATCCGTACATCCCATACCCTTTCAAACCCTGCTTGCATATATATATATATATATATATTTATATATATATAAATATATCTTTTTTTATGTGTAAATAAAAACAAGAATACCTATTTTTCCAGATTATTCTATCGAAATAAGTCAAACGAGGGTTGTCTCCTTCAAGAGGATGACGATCTGATGACTGTCTCCTTCATACCCAAACGGCCGACACGAGACGCTGCCAGCCTCAATGGGTAAACAGAGGGCCTACCATGAAGTGTTTTCCGAAATTTCGGAGCCAAACGAAACACAAATTTGATGTTAAAATTACATAATACATGCCGTTTGGAAATATTAAAAATGTTAAAATATTGTTCCTTTGGACTTTTATGATAGGATGTATGAAGAACAAAATGTTAAACTCCATTTATTGGTCCGATTTTGGTATAAACAAAAACACGAAATTGAGTCCGAAATTTCGGAATTTCATTTCATGGTAGACCCGCAGGTCAAATCGGTAACATTTAATTTTAAACAAAGCTCCATGTATTAAGGTCTCAAATACATTGATACTAGTGAAATTAGTGTGTCTAAGGTCCCACAAGGTGGAAGAGGTCTGAATAGTCCTATATCTCGCTATGTCTTACGCCCTTTTTGTACTGTAACTGTTAATGTAGCGAGCCAAGCCGCAGTATGTACACTAGTATGAGTAAATACTCATCGTAAAGTTAAAATTATAAGACTGGTATGTTTAAAGAGTTAATGGGGTGTTATTTTCAAATGCCTCGTGCGTAGGGTGATTCTTGACCAGTGATGAACATTCCCCCATAGACAAGTCGATAGGCATCGATCGATAGTGACCTGTTCGTTGCCTCACACGTGTGAACGAATAGAACGTCGAATACCGCTGTCTAGTTCATCTCATGTGCATGCAGCAGCGAAAGCGTGTCTACCGATAATGTTATTCGCTACTTCTCTATGGGGGCTGGTGAGAAAGTCCCACGAGAATGTATTATGATAGTTTTGAATTCAAGGGGGGTTTCTGACCAAGTATATACGAGTGGTGTATAGTTTTTTATGGCAATTGTATGTTATATTTTTTGTATGCAAATACATTGTAATAATAATAATAAAATCTCTTATATATCAAGTACGTTATTGCCTATTTTATATCTACCTACACACAATCGATTATCATACAATTTTATACAGGATGGAAGGCACAGGTTGTGAATTTACTGGGTACAGAGGAATAACACCTGAGTCCTCAGAAATGGCAACACATGGGCGGTATCATGGGCGAAATAGTATACTCTGTTATGTCCATGCTACTGCTCATGTGTATAGGCGACGGTTACCACTTTCCATCAGGTGGGCCTTCAACTTGTTTGCCATTCTAAGTTGTATAAAAAAAAAACGAATGATGGCAGATTATTTTCCCACCGGAAATGCTTTACAGCCATACAACTAACGTTTCTTAGTTTGGACGCCGCGCAATGCATTTGAAATTTTACGACCCACACGACGCGGGATACCTACAACGCGTACGAGGTTTGTCCGGAAAGTACGTATAAAAGTTTTTTAAAAATTTTATTTTACAATTATTCAGGTAAATCAATTTTATCCCCTTCAAAGTACTCCCCCTGTGACATAATGCACTTGTGCCAACGCCGTTTCCACTGTGAGAAGGCTCCTTGAAAGTCAACTCTGGTTGTAGGTTTCTCAGCTGCCCCGTCGTAGCTTTTTTTTATCTCATTTATGTCCCCCAAATGCCGCCCCCGAAGTACCAATTTGGTTTTATGGGAACAAGAAGAAGTCACACGGGGCCAAATCCGGCGAATAGGGGGTGTTCGGTCACCGTAATGGAATTTTTATAATCAAAAACTCACGGAACGATCTTGGCGCAAATTTTTTTCATTTGAAGTTCGTTTCTTAGAATTTCGTGGACCACGGTTTTGCCCAAATTAAGCTCTTCAGCCACCTGTCTGACCGTTAAACGACGGTCCCCATTAACACAAGTTCGAATTCTTTTTTATTTGACTTTGTACAAAAGTCGATTGCTTGGGCACCTCTGTCCCATTCGTGTTTCAACCGTGAAGCAGTTGTGTTTGCATGGTTGTGTTTCGGTTTGAAGGGTGGGATTTGGCAGTGAATTTACTGGGTACAGAGGAATAACACCTGAGTCCTCAGGAATGGCAACGCATGGGGGGTATCATGGGTGAAACAGTACACTCTGTTATGTCCATGGTACTGCTCATGTCTATAGGCGATGGTTACCACTTTCCATCAGGTGGGCCGTCAGCTTGTGTGCCATTCTAAGTTGTATAAAAAACAATAACTATAAATAAAATATTAGTATTGAAAGCGGTGACGTCAGAGCCAGTACACAACGAATTAGTTGATAGTTTCCAGCGGGAATCGCGAGGAGGTCGACCTGGTTGGGTATATTGCTAGCAATAGGATTCTCAGTCTCCATTACTAACAATCCCTTTCCCTCAGGCAGGTCAGTTAGTTCAACGTGATGAATACACTTGGAATTTAGCACGATTGTTTCCAGTTGCCTGTGTGTGGGTAAACATGTGAAGGTCGACCTGGTTAAAGTATATTGCTAGCAATCCAGTCCCATTGCTAGTCCGCATTACTAACAATCCCCCCCCCCCTCAAATAATGGTGTTTGAGGGTGAGTGGAGATGATTTTTTGGAATCTTTATTGCTAATAGAAGGATTCTATTATATGTATGGATTGATGCAATCCGCTGGTTCGCGGTGCGTTGCCCGCAGTAATGTATACAAGCCCCCTAGTGTACTCTAACGATTGTATGTTTTGTGTATTGAATTGCTAGAAATGTACCTTTATTTTTTTAATGGAATATATAATATATATTGATTTTTACCGCTCAGTTTTTGTTTTATTTCCATGTACTTGTATTACCTAAAGATTTAGTTGAGAATGATATGGTGTGCATCTCCTAAAAATATATTTGTGTCATTGTTTGAGTTAGAACGATTCAGTTTTAATTGAAATTTCTGCCAATTATTATCAACATATCAGCCTTTAACTGTCCACTGCTGAACACAAGCCTCCCTAAAGGGTTATGTCAGTAGTTGCCACGCTGGCAGGCGGATTGGCAACTCCAGTTGTCTTTGGAGATGTTTTTTTTAAGAGGGAATTTTTTCGGTCTGACCATGAAGGACTCGCCTTCCCTTAGTCGCCTTTTACGACATCCACGGGAAAGGAAGGGGTGGCCACATGGTCACAGTACTCTATCGCCTTTTAATTGAACATCTTCAAGATTGACCATGGATGCAAATTTCCTATTTGCCTGAAAGAGACATGGAACGCCATAAATTCAGGTATGATACATTTACAATAAAATTATAGACAGCGCAAACTTATGTTTGCTGTCCAACTTAAAAGAATCGGGTAAATAATTAAAATACTGGATAATATATTTTTTATACAACTTAGAATGGCAAACAAGCTGACGGCCCGCCTGATGGAAAATGGTAACCGTCGCCTATAGACATGAGCAGTACCATGGACATAACAGAGTATACTGTTTCACCCATGGGGTATCCCCATGCGTTGCCATTCCCGAGGACTCCGGTGTTATTCCTCTGTACCCTGTAAATTCACTGCCATGTAGTTGTTCGGAGGAAGCGAGCGATTGAGATGGAGAGAATGACAGCAGAAATGAATGTAAGAAATAAACGTCGCTGTTATGTCTGTACAACTAGTCCGAAGGAAAAAAAGAGGTGAAATATCTATGTACAATTTAATTAACCTACTTGATGGAAAAGAAAGTAATGGTGTTGATAAGTGGCTATGAGATGAATATGCATTATTATTTACAGTATATATACAATGTTTATTTACAGACGGCACCGCCATATCCCACCCTTCAAACCGAAACACAGCCATGCAAACACAACTGCTTCACAGTTGAAACACGAATGGGACAGAGTTACCCAAGCAAACGACTTTTGTACAAAGTTTCCCTCTGAAAAATGTAGCTCTCTTTTATCACGTCTTTATCAGTAGGAAAACAAAGATTGTCAGAATGTAAAACATAATAAAAAAATACAATAGACATATAATGATGGCCAGTAAAACGCCACACAATTGAATCACGTGTAGACAAATCAAAATATCAGAAATTACTAAATTAATAAATAGCCAGAATAGTAGCTTTACACCTGAATTGTATTTGTATTGTACCTGTCCATTGTCAGGGCAGGGGGACACGATGACGAAAAAAAAATGGCCGCGCGGAAAAATTTTTAATAGATGGCGATACTAGTCGCGATTTACTAATAATGCTCCCGTAAGTTTCAGAAAACAAACAAAATTATTTATAAAATATGTATACTTCTATTTTAAAAATCTAAAAACGTAAAAATGAATAAAATAAATTCCTAAACCAAAACTCATTAGTTATATTAAAATTCAAAAATTGGTTTATTTCTACCAGGAAACTATTGTGCTTCGATCTAATTAGAATTGTTTAGTTAACGCGGTCGTGCTACAAGTTTGTACACATCAATTCACAGATGGCACTGTTTCTATTTAGTGCACTACTAAATCTGTTTTACCCGTTCATCTGAAATTTCTAGATACAGCGTTGCCAGATTGGGTACTTTTGTCGCAATTATGGATAAAAATTAATTGTTTGCGAAACAAAATTATCTTCGTAAAATGTTTCAAAATAAGTCAAAAAGCTTTGGAGAAGTTTACTTATTTTTTTTATATTTTTTTTATTTATTTTTTTATTCTACATTTGTGGTATCTGTAAATCAGACAGCGTTATATAATTAGTATAGTATTTTTTCGTTGTTCTCCTTGTGGTTACATGGCAAAATGTAGAGAAATTGATACAAATTTGTGCTTGAGTATAATGAAGAAAGTTCTATAGGTTTGGAGAAAAAATATTTAAAATATGAGTAACAATTAATTATTTTAATGGCAACCCTGCGGCTAGAGATCTATCTACATTGTGTTGGCATGTTATTGTGATTAATAAGCGACTACGTGTATTTCTGTTTTTCGATTTTAATTGTGACCTAGCTTGTTCTAACTGGACTCTGACAAGTACAAATCAAATGACAATGCAATATTAATATGACATAGGAAATTCGTTATTAAACGATGCAACCCCAGTGAGTTTGGGCTCATTTTATTCGTCTTGACAAGTACTTTGATACTAGATGGTAACCAGGGTCTGATGATGGAGCTGCAAGGTGGCCATAGAAACTCCGTAATTAAACGACGCAACCCCATCGAGTTTGGGCTCGTTTAATTCGTCTTAACGAGTACTTTGATACTAAATGGTAACCAGGGTCTGATGATGAAGTTGCAAGGTGGCCATAGAAACTCCATAATTAAACGACGCAACCTCGTTGAATTTGGGCTCGTTTAATTCCTCTTGACGAGTAATTTGATACTAGATTTTAACCAGGGTCTGATGATGGAGCTGCAAGGTGGGCATAAGAACTCCGTAATTAAACGACGCAACCCTATCGAGTTTAGGCTCGTTTAATTCGTCTTGACGAGTAATTTGATACTAAATGGTAACCCGTGTCTTTTTTTTAATAGATGAAAATGGAATGGTAAGTGCTATTGGTATACACCGACGAGGCACCAGTGAAAGACGATAGGTGAGAATGAATGCAGGTCAGTTGGCCCACCATGATGAATTCGACAAGAATTAACCATGATGGTTTCTAGGGGGAACCGCGTGGAGGTCAACTTGAGAGAGTCAATTGCTAGCAACGGGGCTATTATACCTCATTACTAACAATCCCTTTCCTCCTCGTAACCAGGATCTGATGATGGAGTTGCAATAAAAAACTCCGTAATAAAATGACGCAACCCCATCGAGTTTGGGCTCGTTTAACTCGTCTTAACGAGTGTCTTGGTTGACGTGAATTTGCAACCCCAATAAATTTGGAAAAAAAACGTTCGTTCCGTTTGTGATGAATGTGGATTATGTCTGAATGATTAAATGGTTTACCCAATGCCAAGGTGAACACGTGTCGAAGGATGAATGGTATGAGGATGTATAAACATTTCTTATCACTAATGTTGCGCCTTAGGGTACCTTTATCCCTCTAAAATGGACCTCTGGGGGGATGGATCGTTTTTGTACTATACTCGTAGGAACAACATGAACAAAAAAGAAACTACAAAGAAAACGACGTTTAGAGGAGGCGAAATTGAAGCGACAAGAGATGATTTCTAATGAAAGCGAGCGTCCACAAGCGGCAACGCTTAGGAAAAATAAGTTTAGCAATAGATAAACAGAGACACTCAGACACTCAGACACACAGACACTAGACACTCAGATACACAGACACACAGACACTCAGACACACAGACACACAGACACACAGACACACAGACACACAGACACACAGACACACAGACACACAGACACACAGACACGCAGACACTCAGACACGCAGACACACAGACACACACACAGACACTAGACACACACTGGACACTAGACACACTCGGACACTAGACACACTCGGACACTAGACACACTCGGACACTAGACACACTCGGACACTAGACACACTCGGACACTAGACACACTGACACTAGACACACTGACACTAGACACACTGACACTAGACACACTGACACTAGACACTCCGACACTAGACACTCCGACACTAGACACTCCGACACTAGACACTCCGACACTAGACACTCCGACACTAGACACAAAGACACTAGACACAAAGACACTAGACACAAAGACACTAGACACAAAGACACTAGACACTCCGACACTAGACACTCCGACACTAGACACAAAGACACTAGACACAAAGACACTAGACACAAAGACACTAGACACAAAGACACTAGACACTCCGACACTAGACACTCCGACACTAGACACTCCGACACTAGACACAAAGACACTAGACACTCCGACACTAGACACTCCGACACTCCTTCTGACACTCCGACACTAGACACTAAGACACTAGACACTCCGACACTAGACACTCCGACACTAGACACTCCGACACTAGACACTCCGACACTAGACACTCCGACACTAGACACTCCGACACTAGACACAAAGACACTAGACACTCCGACACTAGACACAAAGACACTAGACACTCCGACACTAGACACTCCGACACTAGACACAAAGACACTAGACACTCCGACACTAGACACTCCGACACTAGACACAAAGACACTAGACACTCCGACACTAGACACTCCGACACTAGACACTCCGACACTAGACACTCCGACACTAGACACTCCGACACTAGACACTCCGACACTAGACACAAAGACACTAGACACAAAGACACTAGACACTCCGACACTAGACACTCCGACACTAGACACTCCGACACTAGACACTCCGACACTAGACACAAAGACACTAGACACAAAGACACTAGACACAAAGACACTAGACACTCCGACACTAGACACTCCGACACTAGACACGACACTAGACACTCACTCCGACACTAGACACTCCGACACTAGACACAAAGACACTAGACACTCCGACACTAGACACAAAGACACTAGACACTCCGACACTAGACACAAAGACACTAGACACAAAGACACTAGACACAAAGACACTAGACACAAAGACACTAGACACAAAGACACTAGACACTCCGACACTAGACACTCCGACACTAGACACTCCGACACTAGACACTCCGACACTAGACACTCCGACACTAGACACAAAGACACTAGACACTCCGACACTAGACACAAAGACACTAGACACAAAGACACTAGACACAAAGACACTAGACACAAAGACACTAGACACAAAGACACTAGACACTCCGACACTAGACACAAAGACACTAGACACAAAGACACTAGACACAAAGACACTAGACACAAAGACACTAGACACAAAGACACTAGACACAAAGACACTAGACACTCCGACACTAGACACTCCGACACTAGACACTCCGACACTAGACACAAAGACACTAGACACAAAGACACTAGACACAAAGACACTAGACACAAAGACACTAGACACAAAGACACTAGACACAAAGACACTAGACACAAAGACACTAGACACTCAGACACTAGACACAAAGACACACTAGACACAAAGACACTAGACACTCCGACACTAGACACAAAGACACTAGACACAAAGACACTAGACACAAAGACACTAGACACAAAGACACTAGACACAAAGACACTAGACACTAAGACACTAGACACTCCGACACTAGACACTCCGACACTAGACACAAAGACACTAGACACAAAGACACTAGACACAAAGACACTAGACACAAAGACACTAGACACTCCGACACTAGACACAAAGACACTAGACACAAAGACACTAGACACAAAGACACTAGACACAAAGACACTAGACACAAAGACACTAGACACAAAGACACTAGACACAAAGACACTAGACACAAAGACACTAGACACAAAGACACTAGACACAAAGACACTAGACACAAAGACACTAGACACAAAGACACTAGACACTCAGACACTAGACACACCGACACTAGACACAAAGACACTAGACACAAAGACACTAGACACAAAGACACTAGACACAAAGACACTAGACACAAAGACACTAGACACTCCGACACTAGACACTCCGACACTAGACACAAAGACACTAGACACAAAGACACTAGACACAAAGACACTAGACACAAAGACACTAGACACAAAGACACTAGACACAAAGACACTAGACACAAAGACACTAGACACAAAGACACTAGACACTCAGACACTAGACACTAGACACTAGACACTAGACACTAGACACAAAGACACTAGACACAAAGACACTAGACACTCCGACACTAGACACTCCGACACTAGACACTCCGACACTAGACACAAAGACACTAGACACAAAGACACTAGACACAAAGACACTAGACACTCCGACACTAGACACTCCGACACTAGACACTCCGACACTAGACACTCCGACACTAGACACTCCGACACTAGACACTCCGACACTAGACACTCCGACACTAGACACAAAGACACTAGACACAAAGACACTAGACACAAAGACACTAGACACAAAGACA
>NW_026442165.1:0-5124 GCF_026898425.1 Galleria mellonella | reverse complement strand
CAAGTGCATAAGAAAAGTTGATTTCGATTAGCACAAAGGTTTTGATTATTTTAATGAGCAGGAAAAGGCAAAGGCTTAACACGGAAATGGAGACTAGCGCAGATGTTGCTAACCCTAATGTTAATGTGGATGTTACAGCGGATGTTAACCAAACAAATAACTTTTCTAATGTTACGTTAACAGACAATCAATTTAGGCAGCTGCTAGGAAATCTACACGTAAACGTAGATACTAGGGCTACTTTTAGTAAATGTAGCGTGCGTTTTAATGGTGGGAGGAATACCAGCAAAATTGAAGATTTTATAGCTACCGTCCTAGTATACAAAGATGCAGAAAATATCACGGTTGAACGGGCTTTGCTGAGTTTGCCTCTATTGCTAGAAGGTTATGCGTCTTCGTGGTGGCACGGCGTAAAACAAGAAGCGGAAACGTTCAACGACGCCATTGCTTTGCTTCGAAAGGCATTTTCTCCGCCGAAACCAGACTGGCGTATTTTTTCTGATCTAAATCAAGAAAAGCAGAAATTTGCTGAATCAACTGATTCGTTTATATGCAAGAAGCGACAGTTATTTGCTCAACTTTCCGAAAAACTTAGCGAAAAAACTATGATCGATATCATTTTTTCGCAATTGCTATTAAAAATACGAGAAAAGGTGCCCCGTGAAAGCGTAAGAACTTTTAACGAGTTGCTAGACAAAGCACGGGAGGCAGAATTATTATTGGTTGAAAACAAAGAAATAGACACCAGCAAAATTAGCGAAGCAACAGACAAAATTCCTACTCGTTGTTCTTACTGCAGGAAGAAGAATCATTCCGCAGAAAATTGTTTTAAAAAAATTGAAGCAGAGAAAAGAACCACCCAGAAAATGAAAGAAACCGTCTTTAGCTGTTATGGTTGCGGTACACCAGGTTACTACAGGTCAAACTGCCCAAATTGCAACAAGAAAAACCCACTACATAGTCCCGAACAGCTCGACTTCAACACAGTTGTAACCACCGTAATAAGTAGGAATGTGCCAACCGTCGACATCAATATAAACGGTTTAAAAGGTGAAGCATATTTAGATACGGCTGCAAGAACCAGTGTTGCAAGTACACAACTGTATAAAAAACTCAAAGAAAAAGATGTTGAATTTCAAAAAGTTTTTGCGGAAATTAAATTAGGGGACGGAATAGCTCGTCAGGAGATGGTTTACTCGACGATCGTCGACATTTTAATTGGCAAACGTTTCAAACGTATACGATTTATTTGCTTAGCGAACGCTAAAAACAATCGAACGTTGTTAGGTATTGACTTTCTCGAACAAGCAGGCATAGTTATGGATCTTGCACAGCGCACATGGCATTTTAAGGATGACCCTAATACTGTTTTCGAGTTTAAGATGCAAGAAACTCAAATACAAAATTGCGTATCTATAGCAACAACGAGCGCATATACACACAACAGCGATTATAAGGCAATAGATGAATTTATGTCCTGGTTCGAAAATACCAATAATAGTGACGCTATCACTGCAGATAGTTATGTAGAATCGTCATACGAATACTCGCCAAATGCAATAAATGACATATTCACAGGTTGTATACCATCAGATTTCGAAACACCAGAACAATTCGACTTATTTCCACCTATGAAAAAACTGAAAAAGAATAGTAAAGCTGAAGCGAGAGTAGGATCTATTATCGAAATCCTATCCGTTGAAATAAAATTGCGTCCTGATGAAGGTGTGCTTTTAAAGGAAGATGAAAAGAGTATTCTGGAGACTATGTTGTATGAGCATAAGAAAATTTTTGAAGATGCCGTACTACCAATACCGCATATTGAACATCCCATAAAAACGGAGGCGCATGCACCTATTTCGTCGCAACCTTACCGAATCTCGCCGGCAATGAAAAATAAATTAAAGACTGAATTAGAGGATATGCTGAAAAAGGGCATAATAGAGGAAAGCGAATCACCGTGGTCATTTCCGGTTGTACTAATACCGAAAAAAGATGGCGGAGTGAGACTTTGCGTGGATTATCGGCGATTAAATGCAATTACCACGACAGATACATATCCACTACCGCGAATGGATGACTTGCTTCATGCAGCAAAAGCAACACCGTTCATGTCTACGATTGATTTGAAAGCCGGATATTGGCAAATCAAAATGGCAATTGATGACAAGCCGAAAACTGCATTTACAACCCCTTTCGGAATTTTCGTTTTTAATAGAATGCCTTTCGGACTAAAGAATGCTCCAGCCACGTTCCAGCGACTGATCGACAAATTTCGATCCGGATTACCACATATTTTGATACTTGCATATTTAGATGACATAATTATATGCTCAAATGATTTTCACTCACACATGCAGGACTTACGACAAACACTCTCAAAACTGGAAAACAGTTGAATAGAGCAAAATGCGTTTTCTGCCGAGCGGAGATAAAGTACCTTAGGCACATTTTGACCACAAAAGGACTAAAAGTTGACAACGAGAAAACAGACGCTATTACCATACGACCATACCCGAGAAATCTGAAACAACTCATTTCCTTTCTGCAAACATGCTCTTGGTATCGACGGTTTATTCCTAATTTTGCGGATGTGTCAAAACCTTTGTCTAAGTTGACGAAGAAAAATGTGCAATGGAAATGGTCGTCAGACGAAAAGAATGCGTTCGATAACCTTAAAAAATGTCTCTCGTCGCCACCGGTGCTGCAACAAGTTGATGAAACCAAACCCTTTGTTTTGAAAACTGACGCAAGCGATTATGCGCTCGGAGCTGTTTTACTGCAGGGGGAGAACGAAGAAGAACACCCAATTGAGTATGCCAGCCGTCTTTTGCTTCCGGCAGAGAGAAATTACTCTACAACGGAACGGGAAGCACTGGCCGTAGTTTGGGCCGTAAAGAAATTTCGTGGCTATATTGAGGGAGCAGAAATTACAGTATTGACTGATCACCAGCCGCTTAAATGGCTTTTTAGTTTGAAAACTCCTACTGGACGCCTTGTCAGATGGGCTTTGCAACTACAAACGTATAATTTGAAGCTGGGGTACACAGCAGGCAAACAAAACTTTGTTGCAGATATGTTATCACGTCCACCGTGTTTGACCGAAAACCATTCTAACATAAATTCTTTTGAGATAGATTTTCCTCGCAAAAGCGCTGAAGAATTCAGAAAGGAGCAGTTAGAGGATGACGAACTGAAGGGCATCGTAGAATCGTTTGAAAAAGACGATGAAAATGTAACCAGACATACTAGTCGTGGATACATTATGGTAAATGGCGTGTTGCACCGATTCTGTTCAGACGAAGATTCAGAAAACGGTCAACTTGTAGTACCCAAAACTTTAAGAGAAACGGTTTTAAAGAAATTTCATGCTGATTCAACTGCAGGACATTACGGGATTGATCGTACTATCCGTAGAATCACACCACTTTATTTTTGGCCTGGAATGCGTACGGAAATTGCTCAATATGTAAAATCATGCATTGAATGCAAAAAGTACAAACCAACAAATCTGAAACCAGCAGGTCTACTTCAAACAGTTTCAAGTAACCAAAGGTTTGAGATCATCGCTCTTGACTTATTTGGTCCTTTACCTCGTACTGCGAACGGAAATCGTTGGATACTAGTCGTGGAAGACTTATGTAGTCGCTGGGTTGAGCTATTCGCACTGAAAGAAGCTTCAGCAGAAATTTGCGCAACCAAAGTTTTAAACGAAGTTGTTTTGAGATTTGGTGTACCTCGTCGTATACACGCAGACAATGGCAGCCAGTTCATTTCCGCTGTAATGCAAAAACTTGCTTTCTGTCTGGGAATCAAGCAAACGTTTACACCACTTTATCACCCGGAGGCTAACCCCGTTGAAAGAAAAAACCGTGACCTTAAAAGTCAACTTTCAATATACGTCGACAAAGATCATACTTCATGGGATGAATGCTTACCAACCATAAGATTCGCTATGAATACGGCAAAATGTGATAGCACTGGTTTTTCACCAGCCTATCTTACATTCGGCAGAGAATTAAGAAGCCCTCTTGAAGCACACTACGATTTAAAAAGAGTAATCGAAGCAGAAAACTTTTATACCACAAATAACTCCGCATTTAACCAAACTTGCCAATACACTTAAATTAGCAGGAGAGGTACAAGAAGAACAGGAAGACCGAAATAAAACTTACACCGATAAGAAGCGGCGACCGCAGCTTTCATTCAACATTGGTGATACAGTTCTTGTTACAACGCATTTTTTAAGCAAGGGTAGTGAGAAAGTGACGTCGAAATTTGCGACACGAAGAGATGGCCCGTACCGCATCATAGCAAAAAGAGGTGCATCATGTTACGTGATTGCAACAATTGATAATCCAGATGAGCCTATTGGAACACACCATGC
This sequence comes from Galleria mellonella, assembly GCF_026898425.1. Lineage (NCBI taxonomy): Eukaryota > Metazoa > Arthropoda > Insecta > Lepidoptera > Pyralidae > Galleria > Galleria mellonella. Next base: position 737 of record NW_026442165.1, on the reverse strand, counting down.
AACAGCACTGACGCTATATGAAGGACCAAATGCTAAGCCGAAATATCTACACAGAAGACGAGGACGACCAAAAGCTGCATGTTCATCTGCAAACACAACGACTAACAATAGCATGCAACAATCTATGTCACACAACAACAACACAGTAAATGCCCACAGTAATCATACCAACCCATCAATTAGAGTTCTACGTCCGCGAAAATAATATTTGCTGACTTCATCATCGGGACGATTTCTGAGTCAGAGGGGGAGGATGTAACGACTGTAACCGGATGCACGGATGCTATAACTATTAATACTTTACAATGTTATTCGTTAGTTATGTTAATTATTAAAAGCTCGACAATGTTAGAAGCTTCATTATGTTAAGTTTACATTTTTGATCATTTTAAATTCACCACAGTTTCACTCAATGTTTGAATACTTATAACTGTGATCCTTTTACATATATTAACTTTGCTCAATTTGACTATTTAAGTACCCTGTTAATTTGAATTCAGGTCATTCGAACTGCGACCAATAAAGATTACGCATCTAAAATTCTAAGCTGCGTTTTATACTTTTCTTTGAAGCTTCGATTAATATAACTTGACACAAGTAGACAGCATTGGCTCTTGTGGCTGGTTTTATTGATCAAAGTCAACTACGATTAATATAACTTGGACACAAGTAGACAGCATTGGCTCTTGTGGCTGGTTTTATTGATCAAGGTCAAGTAGAATCACCTTAGGGATTAA